>NC_040023.1:32752266-32770466 GCF_000972845.2 Larimichthys crocea
TTTCTTTTCATTGAAGGATCCTTGATTTGTAATGACTCAGTGCTGATGTACGATAAAGAAGCCGAAAAACTCGGATGATAAATACATTTAGGGCCCCAATGAAATGAAAATGAAATAAAGTCAGCACGATGCCGATGACTCTTTTTAATTTTAAGGACATAATCTTGTAGTTCAATTCACTATAGTTTCAATCCATAAAAAAAATGTTTCCCTGCACTGGTGCCTTAACCAGTTTGCAGAATCATACCAGTGTACAGGCTTCCTGTACCCATTGTTTCACCAGTTATTTGACTATCTCGACACCTGAAAAGTTAACCTGTGAACCCATAGATACAATCGGACGTTTACGTGTAGATACAATTTGTGTATGTGACGCTTTTCATTCACACCCAACCTCAGGTGACTTCTGATGACATCAAGGGCACAATGGTCTGGTACGGCCAATCCTGACTTTAGGCTATACACCTTGGATCTCGCTACAATCGTCAAGAGCCGCTTGGATGAGAGGGCAATTTGTCGTCCACACACACGAAGACCCTGCAGTTGCAAAAGATACGCAACCCACACAGCAATGAGGGGTTTGTGTATTGTCAAGGTCTACAGGAAGAAAACAGGTTGAAGTGACCCAATATAAAAGAGAAAAAATGTGTAAAAACGGGGCTTGCACATTGGGACCTGTTTAATAAAAACATTAAGTCATTCATTTCATCAAAATTCTAAACATAATTATAGAGTATAAGGTCATAGCTCTGATTGCATGCAGATTTTTAAAACCCATGCATACATAGGATTTATGTTCCTCAATTAAGTTAGAAAAAAACCTGACTGTTCAGAGAGCGTGTGTTTTTGGCTAATGCTTTGATGGATTTCCCCACAACATTCTCGATTTTTTATTCTTGAGGTCGTCAATGGAGAAAGCGCTCGTTTTTCTCCAAGGCTTTCAAGAAGATATCTTTATCAGGCTTTTCCAGCTTTAAGGGCAACGAGAGAAGATCTCCGCATCATCTTCTGATGGGTAGGCAGCTCCTGATTTCATCATACATCTCTTTTGTTGATTACTTTGTTAAATGAAGAAGGTCATCCAAAAATGGGTGCAACTGTCCCACTCTGTGTTATCAGATCAAGGCTATATGTTTATCCACAAGTGCTCTGAAGAAAGAGACATGAACCCTGCTCATTACCATATACTATATTCCTACTTTGACTTTCTATCATTTTAAAATATACATGGCTAAAAACAAATGAATAAAAACAGAGGAATACACACCTTAAAGGCACGATAGTAACTTTGTGTGAACACTGAGTCTAGTAGTTAAAACGGGGATTGCAACCCAAATCAAACTATTGAGAGTCGTTCTCCCTCTTCCCCAAACTTCAGGCTCACACGTTGCCAGCAGGCACGTGGGTCCGTCTGCAGGTCCAATATTTACACTTATTTTACCACATTTTCGGTTCATGAAGCTTTTTAAAAGGATTTTGGGTAGAAACATATCTCTTTGAACAGCTTCATTTGTTTGCTTCATTGCTTTTAGTACGCTGTGTTTTGTGTCAAATTTGTTTTCATATCTGGAACACCCGGAGCGTCAACATTGCAGTGTCAGGGATCCCACAGGATCGCCAAGAAACAAAACAGACAGACTTCCTGTCCATGTCCAGGGTTGCAACTTTCAAAAGGAAGACATACTGGCTGTAGTATTGTCATACAAAAAGCCAGTTCTTTATTTAAACATATGAATGATAATTTCATGAATTTAATCGTAAATACCTTATTACATATTGTTCCTTTAACATTCTGTGCATTGCACTCAGTCTTTATTCACTCTATAGAGATATCATACATACTTATCTATAGATTTATAGATATACATATATATTTGTTTACTTCCTGACAACTATTCTACTCCATCAATCACACCACATCACGGAACCCGATTGTGCACTTGCAGATTGTGCACGTCATGTCCTTTAACTGCAAAAAAGAAGCAAGTTGGATTTAGCAAGTCTTTCCTGGAGCTCTTTCAAGTTGGTCCTTGGCTCTGGGCTTCTAACACCTTAATGACTGTCGGTGCGTGGAAATCTTCAAGAAGCCTGTGCATAGCAGTTTATATGGAGTGATATTATTAGCTCAACAATATTATACTATGTAGATAACTCATTTACAATTTTAAATTAGTTAATACTTCGCACTATACACTCACCGTCACGGTCAGTGCTACCAGAACCAGGTTTTGCAGATTGTGCGCTCACGTCTTCAACTGCAAAAGAGAAGCAGATTCTGAAGAATTACAAGTTTGAGATGCCGGTACATCACTTTGGTTCAGCATCCACGTTAACAGAGTAAAGACTAGCAGTGTTGCAGTCCGGTTGAAAGGGGTGACTCATGGTTGTATGAGCTACCCAGCGTTTTGGTTACCCACTGGCAGATGTTACAGGAGCAGCAGGCCATCAAGATTAAATCACATCTCATAACAGGAAATACATGCAATGCAGTACTTCTGTCATTTTACTCTTACACACAATCCTCAATTTTCATCTATTTAAATAGTACGCTCAACATTCACTCATACAATGGTATTTCTTCTATCTCTGTAACAACTGCATCAATTTTCCTTGTCAGGGTTGCAGCTGACAGAGAGACAACCACACTCAACCTATGGGCAATTACCAAATATAACAAGATAGCATGTGACTTTGGGCTTAGGGTACCAAAGTCTATCAGCCACCCTTTATACAAACTTTATTTATTCTGAACCAAGTAATTTGTGTTGACAAGAGGTAATTCTTGATGGCTGATATAGAGTATAACAGCACTGGGACTTTAATTGAGTGTGCCTAAAAAAGCACACTGTATACTATTCCCCATACTTAATTTTATGAGTGTGCCTGAAAGAGCACACATATATACTTTTCCCCATACTATTTTATTGAGTGCGCCTGAATAGCAAACTACAGTTTATTCGCTGCGCCTATTATTGAGTGTGCCTGAAAGAGCACACTATATGTCATTCACCGCACTTATTATTGAGTGTGCCTGAAAGAGCAACTATATTGTATACACCGCACTTATTATTAGTGTGGAAAGAAGAGCAACACTATATGTTATTCACCACGCTTATTATTGAGTGTGCCTGAAAAAGCACACTATATACTATTCCCCATACTTAATTAGTGTGGTTGCCCCAGAGGGCTATTGTATTTTTATTCTAATTCTTATGTTTTTTTTGTTTGTCCTGTTGTGTTTTCGGTTCGCTTCTTCCTCCCGCAGTTTTGGTCGCACATACACAAAAAGTTATCAAAACAACTGGTATGGTATGACTTTTTTTTTTTTTTCTTGCCTGACTGGAGAGTTTTGCCAGACAGTTTTCGAATTAGTTCGGCAAAAAACCCACCAATGTTACCTTATAAAGGCTAGAGTGCGTTGACACATAGCTAGAGTGGAAGGGAGAGAAAAGCCTTTGAAAAATACATTTTAAACTCGGCCGAGGCCGAAATGTCACTGTACAGAAAGAATTTTAACTCTAACCCTTGGCAACCTCAACCCGGCCTGGGGGAGGGGAGGGGGGAGGGGCATTTTCACTGTCTTTTATATAATCAATCACTATCAAGACTACATTTTTAATGTCGTCTATTTTATTTATCATTTTCTAGCAGACACACACGACCATAGACAGACACACGCACACACACACACACACACACACACATACACGACGAAAGTGTTTTTATTTCGAAGGGACTCTTAAGTTTCAAAATAAAAGACTTTGTGAAACTCCTCTCATTAACAGACACAAGACCACACAAGCACGCAATTTACATTCACATTTAGATTTGTGTGTGTGTGAGAGAGGAGGAGAGAGAGAGGGAGAGAGAGAGAGGCGGGAAAAAAGTGACTTCCTGATGGTTTCACACAGCGGTACATTCAGCGCAACACGTTTCCTTGTACTGCTGACCCGTGTGTAAACTACATACAACAAATTAAAACTGAAACTGATGCCATGAAGGCACTTTAAATCTGTCTTAAAACAATATCACAGGTTCAAGGTCTCCTGTGCTGTCATTAAACAGATAAAACATATTCGACTGAAGGCTGCAGATCGGGGTCTCTTTTCAGGCGCTCAAAATTAAAAGAAAATAAATTTGTGCATGTAAAACTGTCTCTCATTCGGCATCAAATCAATATAGATGTATTTACCTAAGTCTTTGCAGCACCAGGCAGCCAATCTCCTTCAATAACTCCTCAGTCACTTAAACAAAGCACCGTCCTCGGTGAAGGTCGAAACCAGTACATCTGCGAGTCCATGTAGTTTTTATATCCTTCACCATGGCGCGCCTGACGCGCGGCTCTTCCCTGCGGTCCAAAGCTGGCGGCGGAACATTCCAAGTTTCTGGCTCCAGGTCCTCCAGCGCGTCAGCAATGCCCCTTCTTTTTGTTTTGGGGGCCATTCTCTCACCTCTAGAGATCTCAGACTGCGGTCCTGGTCGTGTCCAAAGTCCTTCTTCCAGATCACACAAATAGGAGGAGGACGGCCCAGTGCTCACTTCACTTCCTATAATACATGCACACATACATATACAACAGCTGGGTTATGTAAAACTGCTGATTTTTCTAAACTCTAACACTATGTTTAAGAAGATCCATTCAACAATATATAACAACCACACAGCAATGAGAGTGTTTTATTATAAATTTCATGGTAGAAAAACTTTTGAATGACACTTGAAAAAAAATAATTGGGCAGAACAAGACATAAAAAAAATATATTTTAGCTTATTTGGCATGAACTCATTATGATCAAGGGTTTTATTTGATATATGATTAAAAATGTTAAAAACAGGCCTTCCCTCTTGGTACTTGTGGAATAAAAAACATTACATGTATGGTGGCTGGTTATTCTTTCATACCTGACATTTCATCTCTGTAATCTAAACTACAAACTACGACATAGAGTACATTAGGTCAATACTCTGATTGCAAATGGATTTTTCACCAACCCCATAGTACATAGGATTTATGTTTCCTCGATTAAGTATAAAAAAAGCCTGACGTTCAGGTAGACGTGTGTTTGGTCTATGCTTGTTTCTATGGATTTCTACCACAACATTTCCTATTTTTATTCTTGAGGTCGTCAATGAGATAGCGCTCGTTCTCTCGAGCTTCATAGAGATATCTTTGCAGTGTTTTCCAGCTTTTAAGGCAACCCGAGAAGATCTCCTCGCATCATCCCTGAGTGGTAGGCAGCTTCCTGATTTTCATCATACTACTCTGTTGGATGACTTTTTTAAAGAGAAGGTCATCCAAAATGGGTGCAGCGTTGCTCACTTTGTCGATCGCTAAGCTCAAGTGGTTTAATCCACAAAGTGCACCTCTGAGGAAAGAGAGACAAAATGACGAATGACTGATTGTATTTGAGATGAACGTGAAAAGGCACTTAATGCCAGGTTTAATTATAAGATGCTATATCAGTGTGTGTGTGTGTGTGTGTGTGTGTGTGTGTGTGTGGTGTGTTGTGGTGTGTGTGTGTGGGTGTGTGTGTGAGCTATAACATTGATCTCAAACAGTGATACATGGCTCTCTCTTGTGGTACGCAAGGAATAGCCAAAATATATTGAGAAACAAACATTGATAAATAAAAAGCATATAATACTATTTTAAAAAACTAAATTTCAAACAGAAGAAGCATAATGTTGCTAACATGTATTTTTTAAAAATTTGTTTTGTCTTCCTGTAATACATTTGTTCAGTGTAGCCGTTTCCAGTCTTTATGCTCAGCTGTCTCCTGGCCACCTCCATTCTAACACACGACACTCGGAAAACTATCAACCTTTTTATTCCACTAAGAAAAAAAGTTTAAATCATTAGTAGCACTTAAGCAGTTTTGTGAATTCAAACTGTCAGTTATTTTCTAAACGTTTTCTCAACACTACAGGTAACTAAGTAAGTACAACAGGGTTGTCTGACTGCTGTAGTTTTTTGGTCTGATTAATGGTTGTGTGGTTGATAGTGATGGGGGATTTTCAGGCTAATTATCAGCTAATAACTTGGTCTGAACAACCTGTTGTAACATAGAATATAAGTAAGTTTTATGGTGAGTTCTGTTTTTTTTTAATCTTATCAGTGACGATCGAGTCAAGACATTTACCGTCTGCCATGCTACCCCACCGGTTGCTCCTCCTGAACACAAATTAAGAGAATTAAGATGGTTGGTCAAAATTGTACATCACGGTACAGTTCTGTGTCATTCCACTTTATGCACATATTTGAGTTAAACAAATGTCACATATGTTTAACTTATTTCCGTAGGTAGAAAGAAAAAAATAAACTTTCACGTCCTGAATTATAAAACTAACATTTGTTGTTTATGAAAGACTAAAATGGTAAGACTGATGATAGTCTACACGTTTTGGTGAGTTACTAAGACAATTTTAGTCTTTAGATAACTCATTTACATTCTTAGATTATGATTATAAATGTATAGACAAATATTTTACTCTTGCTGCAATACTACTCACCGTTGCCGCCAGATTGTGCACTCACGTCTTCAACTGCAAAAATAGGAAGAGTGGGTCAGATTCTGTGAATTACAATTTGAGATGCAGTACATTCACTATGGACTAACATTTCAACAGAGTGGACAATGCAGTGGGGGGCAGCAGACTTCTCAAACAGGACCAATACTCTGTATACCACTGTCACCTATTTTCCTTATCCTTATCAGGGACGTGGGACTGTCACGCTATGGGCAATTCAGAGTCACCTATTACCCAGTTAACCGTCTTTTCACTGTGAGAGGAAGTCGGGAGTACCTGTAGAACATGTGAACTCCACAGAAAGGCTGAGGAATGCTAACGAACTATTGGTGGTAGGACACACATCCTTTCCTCCCATAATATACATTTAGTACAGTGATACATATTTTATTCATGTCACCCCAGTTTTCACAAATGTGTGCAAAAATTCTTGTTTATATAATCATTTATAATAATATAATTTATAATAATGTTTTAACACATTCAGCTTATTTTTATCTTGTCAGACCCTGGCCCTGTGTGAAACTACAAACAACAAAAAAACTGATTTCATAAGAGCAGTGTGTAAGTGTAATCTTTTTTAAATCTGTCATATAGATAATGCTATTGGTTGTCATCCTGCAGGCTAACCATGTTCCTACGGGGTCTTTAAAGTTCTGGGAAATAGACAAATTCAGCCCTCTTAGAGGTGGAGCCACGACAGCTCACTAAATGAAGAACCCAATCTGTTGTTTTTTTCGAAATATAAAGCGATTTTAGCTTATTAACAGATAAAACACTATATCGACTGAAGGCTGACTGCAGATCGGGGTCTTTGTTCAGGCGCTCAAAAGTGAAAGTAAAAATAAAAGTTGTGCATGTAAAACTGTCTCTCATTCTGCATCAAATCAATATAAATGTATTTACCTAAGTCCTTTGCAACATCATGGCAGCCAATCTCCTTCAATAACTCCTCAGTCACCTTAACAGCACCGCCTCGTGAAGGTCGAAACCAGACCACTAGCGATGTCCAGGAAGCTTTACCTCACCATGGCGCGCCTGACGCGCGACTCTCTCTTACGGTCCAAAAGCTGGTGGCGGAACTTCTCCAATGTTCTGGCTCCAGGTCCTCCAGCGCGTCAGCTATACACTTTCTTTTGGTTTTGGGGCCATTTCTCACCTCTATAGAGATCTCAGACTGCGGTCCTGGTCGTGTCCAAGTCTTCTTCTAGATCAGCACAAATAGGAGGAGGACGCCCAGTGCTCACTTCACTCTCTTAGAAACAGGGAAGAGCGTTTACAAAACACCATATGGTTAGGGAGGGAATCGAGAACCTCAACCTCTCCTCACATTTTTCTATGTGAACAATTTAACTATTAATTGTATTTTTGCAGTGAGTTGTAAACTTGAACTTTGATTGGGAAAGTCACTGATGTCGATGATCTATTTTGTGTTGTATTTTTTCATTGTTTGAAAAAATGTAAATGTATATACAAAGTAATATAAATGTGATTCATTTTTTCAGCAATCGTTGGTGTGTCCTTTAAAGTAAATAAACATTGGCTAAATCTAGATTAAAAAATCCAAGAAACTGTAGATATTTATAATTAAAACATTATGCAAGATAATGAGGTCAATAAGGGGAAAAGAGCAACCCTTTAAATTCACATGGGTCAACATGTGGACAGGCGTGCCAGAGGTTTTTTCTTTACTGGACAGTTGCTGTTCGTGGGTGGACTCAGCATTCAAATCAGGACTTCCCCTTTAGGTGTATAATCTTCCAGTACTGCACCACTGCCACACCACCGTGCATCAAAACAAGACAGTATGCAGCTGGAAAAATGACAAACAGTGTATAAACAACACGCTGGAGGATCTAATAAAGACGGACTTTCGTAAGTTTTTGCCACCTGCTGACAGACCGCAGATGAAGCCGATGACGAGCAGATCAATGTTAACCTGTGACGGGTCCAAATGGATTTTGCAGCGTGATAAAGAAAACACTGTCCCCAAGAGGCGAATCAACAGCAGCACCCGATGATCCACAAAGAGATGGACCAGAAAAATGGGCTCAACGCAGCAGAAGCCAGCCCACCCGTGCCTCAGGGTTGTGGTGTGTATCACCCGGAGCACAAAGTTACATGTGCAGAAACAGGCGGGTGGGGTGCAGTATTAAACCTGTTTTTTAATGTGTAGGAGAGTTACATAATGGGGTTTTAATGTGTCACTTGTAGATAACTTGGTGATGGGGTCATGTTTTGTGTCTTTTCTTTGATGCCTTGTATGTCCAGACTGAGCTAGATAACACCAGCAGTTATGTAAATACTTCGTCATGCCACACCAGGAAGCCATACAGGCCATAAATAAGATCTCTGGATCTGGGGGCCAAACCCGTACTACTCTGCTTTGCTGTTATAGTAACGTGGTGCATGTATTAACATTAGTCAACAGAGAGTGATGCCAGGCAGTGGTGCAGTAGTTGCAGTCACTTGAATTCAGTCGCTCGCGTGCATAGGACGTGCACATTTATGGACATTACAACTTTAGTATCTCAGTTACAGAAGCAGACAGACGGAAATAGGTCCTAAAACTAGTGAAAAACTGTCTACTGTGACGAAAAAAGATGTTAACCCAAATTAGTGCAGAGTCGTGAAAATTTAGACAATTATTATGAGCATGGATACTAAAACGGACACATTGGGTGAAAGTATCGGTCCGCACATCACGAAGTTGCTGTGGATGTAGAGCCAGTCCTTAAGTTTATGTAGTATCTAGGTTTAGGTACATAACAACTATAACATTTACAAGTAAACTTACTCTTCCCCCATAGTTCATGTATTACGTAATACAATGTTTAATTTTACGTCCACTCACTGAATCTTAAAAATACAAGGTAGAAATGATGACAGTTATCTAATAGAGTTTACTAACACAAAAAAAAAGTGCACGTTCTATTATATCCCTGTACTGTATATGTTAGGCCACACACTTCTCATCCAGTGTTTTGCTTTATTTGTATTTATTCCAACGTTGTAGATTAACACTCAAGACTCTGAAATAACACACATGGGTAGATAAAAAATCACAGCTTCAGCAGTGTTATCACCACGAATTTTCCACGTTTCGAGTGGTAATCATGTCTGTAAAGTGACATTTGCGGCTCAAACGCAGTTTACCAATTTATTTTTCTCCCTCTCCATCTAGCTCTCGAACATTCTTCCAATACACACCAATTATTATTTCGGCGTGGTTTTTGTCGATTTATCGGCCAACCGTTTGGCGAAACGCTTGGGATATAGCACGATTCCCGGCCGGTCGCTTTGATACCTTTTTTGTGTATATGCGACAAAAACTGCGCGAGGAGTAGCGTGCCAAAAAAGGGCATAATAAATAATAATAATATAATATAATTACATTATATTATTATTATTATTATTGGTGTGGGTGCCCAGAGGGCTAGTGAAGAACACTATTGTCCTTCAAATCTATAATAAATAATAATAATAATAATAAAATAAATAATAATAATAAATAATAATAAGCGCGGTGAATAGTTATTCCTTCAGGCACACTCAACTATGTAGTAAACAAAAAAAAAGTAAAATATATTTTAGATTTGAGATTTCTGTAGCCACATTTGGTTTTGATGACGGGACTGAAAATGCAGAAAAGTTCAAATGAAAAAATAACAATAAGAGTTAAATACAGATGCACTGTTTTATTTTTATTGTCAAAATTATGTTTTTTCTTTTTTTATGTCACCAAATCTAAGTTAATCAGGCGTGAACAAATCTTAAAAAAGACTTCTGCGTTTCTTTCACATCTTAAGTCAGATAACGAAGAAAGAAATATTTTGTGTCACATCTACAGGTACATAACACCAGCAGTTATGTCCTTAAAGGCCATATATATGTCGGCCCAAATAGCACGTCGGCCCACCGGGCAAATGCACGGTATGCCAGATTATTATTCCGTGCCTGCTTCTAGGAGTTAACGGAAGTCTCACCTGATGGGCGGTGGTGGAGACGCCATTCCCATACCACGCCTCCGTGCATCAAACTAAGACGGTGTATGCAGCTGAAAAATGTCTGTAAAACAGTGTATAGCAAACGCGCTGGAGGATCTGAAAGAGACGGACTTTCGTAAGTTTTGCCACCTTCTGCGAGATCGCACGGAAAGTCCGCGGATCAGACGCAGAGCTGTGGAGGGTAAAAGTATTTGGGAGATAGCGGAGCTCATGGTTTCAACTTTCACCGAACCGAAAGCTCTTCAGGTGGCTATTGAGACACTGAGGCAGATGAAATGCAACCAAGAGGCGAAGACACTGGGTGAGTAAAGGCTGATGATTGCAGGTGTGCATTACTATGGTCCGACTTATAATGATAATGCATCTAATGATATATGAAAGAAATGTGATGTGATGATAAGCAGGCCGGGGCCACCTCTGAAATGTCATTGGCCACCCCTGATCTGATAAGATATGATAAGATAATACTTTATTCATCCCACAACGGGGAAATTCACTTGTTAACAGCAGCGAACACGAGTGTACATATTTACAAAAAGTACTAAAGTAGAATGCGCAGATTTGCAAAACAAGTACTAAGGTAGAACATAAGCGAAAAAAAAACCCAAAACAAAACAAACATGAACACATGAAAAGGAGACTACAACATGATCAGGTGGTGCAGGTGTTGTAAAGTCTGCAGCCGGGTACAGCGGCGTTAGCGCTTTTCTGCTCCCTGCGCTTCACTCCAGCACTTCCTCCTCTTCTCTGTGGTGTAAACAATGGAGCAGTAGTTGAATGGGGAGCCGAGGTTCAGTGTGTTTCCCACAGCCACACCAAAACACGTCAACACGAGAAACAAGAGAAATGCTGTCAATCAATGATGACAAGCTTCAACTCCTGCATAAACCGGTGAAATCCGTTTCAAAGGACTTTATGTCTTTGCGTCTTGATTTATTCATAAGTTACTTTATGAAAAAGCATTGTTTTAATATTATATTGTTTTTTTAAGCATTGATTTAAATAAATACATGTATGCTGAATCAAAGCCAATGTTTCAGTATATATCTTCATCAGGGACATGAATACTGTCTGGGCTGAAAACCACTTTTTGCACATTTTCAAAGATCACAAGGCATCCTATAGAATCCTATTATTCAGTCACCATCATGTTTACTTTACTAATTTAAATTCCATCTTGTGATTAATTAAAAACACATCTGGCAGAGAACAAATCCAAAAGGTTTTGGTTTGTTCTGTTGCCTGGATTTCTGTGTTTTAATATAGCCACAAGATGTCGTTTCAATTAGTAAAGCAAACAGGTAACAATACAGGTGACACAGATGATGAGCTGATGGCTGATAATGTTATTCTATAGGATGAGTTAAGAGCAGTTGAGATTTTTCTAATCTAATCTAATTTGTGAAGAGATGAGGACTTTAATCCACTACAAGGAAATGGCTCTTAGAAAATGTGTACCCTATCCTCAACACATTTTAATAAATAACCAGATATACTTGAGGACTGTGATAATGGGAAATTAAATTTAAAAAATTACTTTTTTTTAACCAGAATAGACACCTTTATTTAACACTTATGAGACAGGAAATCATGGGAGACAGAGGGTATGTGACATGCAGAAAAGGACTGGGATTTGAACTGTGGTCGGCTCTATGCACTATGCCATGGCCACCCCACATTAGCTTTGTGTCCCATCCTGGCCACCCCGGTAAAAACGTCCTGGATACGCCACTGGTAAAAATGTGCTATATAAATAAACCGTACTAACTATTTAATTAATTTATCATCCAAAATAATCCAATAATGTAATAAATAATGTCTATTGTCTCTCTCCTGTCGTGTTTGTCCTCCGCGACTGCTGTGTGTGTGTGTGTGTGTCACCCCTGTAGTGGATGCTGCTATACATCTTGACCAATTACGTGCAGCAAGTTTTTTTTTCCTCCACTCTTTTAATTGAAAGCCGAACGTGATTGGTCATGATGTGTGAGAACAGGGATGGCATGAGGGAGAGTGTCAGGGGGAGCAGACAGTGAGGCACAGAAGGAAAAAAAAACAAAAACCCACGACACACGGGGGAGACGAGACAGTGAACGAGGCACCGAGGTGAAAAAAAAACAAAAACGTCTCTAAATCGACCAACTCCGCACACAGCAGCTGCTTCATTTCTGCCTTCCTGGCACTGTAAGGCACCTGCACATTATAACAATTGGCCAAGATCAAGAGGTCTGTTTTTCTGCACGTTTCTAGTTTACTCAGAGATGGACTGACCATGAAATCATCAACTGCAAACCCCACACAACAAAATTTACTACTAACCAGAAAAACAATTGACTCGCCGAACAAAACAAAGCGCGACAAGAAGACGGACGACCCCCTAATCTACCCCTAACCGCTATAAGCACCCCGGTCTAGTAACTTGAAAGGGTCCTCATGTAGCCAAGTACAAGCAACAGTGTAATAGCACCCATGACCAACTCTGTGAGTGTGCCCCAGGTTTCCACTTAGTGGTTGAGTTCTGCATTACACACAACTCAACCACCAAGTGGATTTGCTTTGCACAAAGCACAACTCAGAGATTAAGTTCTCTTAAACAACATAGATTAAATCTCTCACACGTTTCTATTATATCCCCTGTACTGTATATGTTTGGACACGCCTCATCCAGTGTTTTTGCTTTATTTGTATTATTTCCAACGTTGTAGATTAACACTCAAGACTCTGAAATACGGAAGCGCATTGCATTCACTGGATAAAAAAAAAACAGACACCTGATCTCGTAATTACGTCAACATCTGGACACGCCTGCAGTGCCAGATGTTCACCGCCCTTTTCCTTCTAGAGGTTTCTGGAACTCTCCTGAACAGTGATGTGTCGTTCGCGAACGAGCCGGCTCTAAGAGCCGATTCTTCAAAGTGAACGACAAGAACCGACTCCCGTCCGGAGGAGCCAAATCTTAAGCTGCTCCCGCTCAGAATCCATGCAGGCAGGTTATTCTGATGAACACACCATGGAACCAATTGCAAGCAAGGACAGACTAGGATCATACCATTATGTGAAAGAAGGACAGGGCCTGTGGGTGTAGTGGTAGAGGAGTAAAGAAATGAGGCTGCATTTCAATGATTTTGGAGACTGCAAGTGAGTGCAGAATTGTAAAAAATGAAAATATCCATATAACAATCTTGCACACTTAATGAAAAACTGCTTAATAACACACAAATCATTCACAATCGCTAAATTAGGCTAATATAGAAGGCTAAATACTAAATGAATAGCCATTTGAGAGTCGGCTCTTCGAAGGGAGCCGAGCCAAAAGAGACGAATCTTTGAAAAGAGCTGAACTTCCCATCTCTACTCCTGAAGTTTGCCTGGACAGTTGCTGTTCGTGGGTGGACTTACAGACATCATTCAAATGTCCTTTAGGCGCGTAAGACTTTCCTAAGTTTTGTGACCAGCTGCGAAATCGCACGAAAAGTCCGCGGATCAAACGCAGAGCTGTGCAGGATAAAAGTATTCGGGAGATAGCGGAGCTCATGGATTCAACTTTCACCGAACCGAACGCTCTTCAGGTGGCTATACTGAGACAGATGAACTGCAACCAAGAGGCGAAGACACTGAGTGAGTAAAGGCTGATGATTGCAAGTGTGCATAACTGTGGTCCAACTTATAATAACAATGCATCTAATGATAATGGGAAAGAAATGCGATGTGATGACGAGGGAGGAGTCGAGGCCAGGAAGCAGAGCTGCAGTCTTGCACGACGACCTGTTGTTGGACTCCTGAATATCAGGTCTTTGTCCTTTTTAACCCCTTAACGCCTGAATTTATATAGCTGTATATAAAAAAAATGTTTTATGTGTGTTTTTGCCTTTAAGTAGATAGTAAATAATGTTGAGATTATTAATTTCACTTTTGCACAAAAAATAATTAGAAATTTTGGTATGTTGCAAATTTGCAACAACAGGCATAATGGTCAATAATAAGATAAGAATAACACGGTAAAATAACAGTGAAAAAACAATGTTTATTTATTATTATACAATTATATACATACACGACATGCGTTAGACCAGTAGATCCTAGAGCGAGGTAAGCGGATAACACTCATGTACAAAACAGTTCCAATCCTCCTGATCTAATTTCAGGGCATGGTTTGGATTTTTTTGTGTGCTTTTCTAGTGTTTATTGATTGCTCTGATTGTCAATAAGAGCCAAAAGTTCAGTGTCAAAAAACTGTCTGAAATAATCAATAGGCAGTCTGATTGAGTCACTGTCTGGGAGGGCACCTTGCCACACTGGCACATTTTTTGCAGAGCTCTGAGTCTGTTTCATCATCTTCCACGTCACTTTTTCTTTGTTTCGTCTCTTTTGTTTCTTTCTTGCAGCTTGGGCACTGGTGCTAGTAACCTCCTCATCACTGCTGCTCCTGTCGCTCTCGCTACTGCTCTCACCATCACCTGCAGGGGTCAAAATGAACTTTTAGCAATGTGAAAATCTATGGATAACCTATGGATAAACTGGTGAAATTCACTAGCCATTCAATAGGAAATCTGCATTTTCACCTGGCTTGGGCACACATTTCTCATCACTGCTACTCTCTCCATCACCTGGCTTGGGAACATATTCCTCATCGCTGCCTGCACTACCACCTGGCTTGGGAACATATTCCTCATCGCTGCCTGCACTACCACTGAGACAGCTGTCTTCACTGTCCTCTGGGGGAGGTCTAACGTGAGGTTTCGCGCTTACACGCTTGCTGTAAACACAGAAGCCTTCATTCGGATCTGCATAAAAATAAATAGCAGTTGTATTCTTATCCCAGCATGGTATCTGTATAAAAAGACTATTGAAAATAACTAAACAAAATACAAAGGATTACCTAGATAAGCTGGCCAGAAAAGTGTTTTTCTATATAGCGCTGGTTAGCTGCTCAGCATTACCTTATGGCCTACTGTCACTAATATGCTACAAAGCTATTTAGTATCATAACTTCAAAAATACTTATCACACATATTTCACCTCATTACATTGAGTGTATAAGCACTTATTAAGCAGGTGAGTATTTTTATCTTAGCACAACTTACCTTATATACATCTCAGGATCAAACTTTACCGCATCGTATCGGTAACTTCGCAACCATTAAACAACATTAAATAAGTTTGTCACTTTGTGATCCCACTGGAACCAAATGCTTGTCAAAAGGTTCCTAGGTCCATAACAAATATGCACTAACCGGCATTGGGGGAATGCAGACCCTATCTCGGCTGGTTGATTGAGTCAAGCGGTTTGTTGCATATTTGCGACACCAGGCGTTAGCTGTTTTAGTCAATTAATTAATATCTGATGATGATGTTGATTTGTTTTGTCTCACTGAAACCTGGCTGCAGGAGGATGAATATATTATCTTAAATAAATCCACTCCTCCCAGCCATTGTAATACTCGTGGTGGTGGAGTTGGAGCCATAACATTATTTGACTCAAGTCTATTAGTAAATCCTAAACCTAAATTATAATTCATAATCAAGTCTTGTTCTTAGCCTCACTCATCCAACCTGGAAAACATTACAGCTAATTTTTATTTGTTACAGTGTGTTGAGCTCCAGGTCCTTAACCTTTATCTGAATTTGCATCAGGCTTGATTCTTAAAACAGATAAATTAATTATTGTAGGTGATTTTAATATTCATGTGGACAACCACAATGATCCAAGTCTTAGCACTGCGTTTATGTCTTTATTAGATTCAATCGGCCTCTGTCAGAGAGTAAACAAACAGACTCATTGTCTGAACCACACTCTTGATCTTGTTCTTTCATATGGCATCATCTAATAGTCTTTCTATTTGACAGTCTTGTTACTGGTACGCTATCTACACATACGCTTAGAGTTACCGCAGTATCTTACTGATAGTACTACAGGCTCATAACTCTAGACTCTATTGTACCTCTGAAAAAAAAGACAATTAAACAAAGCAGGTTAGCACCATGGTATAGCCAGCAGACTCGTAACTTAAAGCAAGAGATGTGTAAATCTTAACACAGATGGCGTGCCACTAAACTGGAAGAATCTCGCTTATTCTGGCAAGATGAACTTAAAACATACAGGAAGGCTCTCCGTAATGCCAGAGGAGCCTACTACTCTTCATTAATAGAGGAGAATAAGAACAACCCCAGGTTTCTCTTCAGCATTGTAGCCCGGCTAACAGGGAATCACAGCTCTACTGAACCATCTATTCCTTTAGGTCTAAGTAGCAATGACTTCATAAGCTTCTTTAATTATAAAATTATAACTATTAGAGACAAAATCCATCACCTCTTGCCCTCAACAGGCATTGATCTGCATTCTGATACAGCAAGTTTTGAAACAGCTGTAAAACCTGATATGTATTTAGACTGTTTTTCTCCCATCGACCTTCATCAAATAACTTTAATCATTTCTGCAGCTAAGCCGACCCCATCCCAACCAGGCTGCTCAAGGATGTTTTACCTCTAGTTAGCCCTACTTTATTGGATATGAGTAATCTGTCTTTATTATCAGGATATGTACCACAGTCCTTTAAAGTAGTTAATTAAACCTCTTCTCGTTTTGGCGCTCGTAATCTAGCAGCGGCTATAATGAATATAGGGGAAAGATTAACTTAGATACCTAATTATCAAATAGGCACAATAATGCAGAAATAAAAATAGATACAGGGATGTATAAACAATACTGACAGGCAGCCAGGGCAGTAGTTTTTTCAAAGTTGTGTTTATTAGTTAAAAGTCTAGAAAAGCAGGTCAGTTCATATTTTTAAGGCTGTTTGTCTTTCCTGACTATCCTGTTATCTTTCTTTACAGAACAGGAAACCAAAGCTCTTTTAGACGTAAGTTCAACTTAACAACATTAAATTCAAATATTCACTTCAATATATGGCAGAGAGGTTTTTATTTTTGTTACTCGTTTCTCTTTAGAAAGGAGGCCGCAAGAAGAAGACGAAGCCCTCACCAGCCAAGACGAAGCCCTCAACTACAAAGAAGAAGCCCTCAACTACAAAGAAGAAGCCCTCAACTACAAAGAAGAAGCCCTCAACTACAAAGAAGAAGCCCTCAACTACCAAGAAGAGCTTGAACGTGATCAAGTTTGGCAGGCACAAAGGTAAAACCTTCAAATGGCTGTTGAAAAATGACATTTTGTGGTATTTTTGTAGGATTATATGCTTTTTTATTTATCAATGTATTTGTTTCTTAATATATTTTGGCTATTCCTCTGCGTATCACAAGAGAGAGCTCACGTATCACTGTTTGAGAATCAATGTTATAGCTTACACACACACACACACACACACACACACACACACACACACACATATAGCATCTTATATTTAAACCTGTGCATTAAGTTGCCTTTTCAAGTCATCTTCAAATATAATAAGTCATTCGTCATTTTTGTCTCTCTTTCCTCAGAGGTGCACTTTGTGGATAAACATCAGCTTGAGCTGACCAACAGAGTGAGCAACGTTGCACCCATTTTGGATGACCTTCTCGATAAAAAAGTCATCCAACAAGAGATGTATGATGAAATCAGGAAGCTGCCTACCACTCAGAAGATGATGCGGGAGATCTTCTCTGGTTGCCTTAAAGCTGGAAAACCCTGCAAAGATATCTTCTATGAAAGCCTTGAGAAAAACGAGT